>NC_066592.1:5240000-5270000 GCF_905475345.1 Vespula vulgaris
ACTCTCTCATCCCCGATTCCCCTCGTCCTTAGTCTTTTCTCTCTTTCTCTTTCTCTTTCTCTTTCTCTCTTCTCTTCTACGTCTCGCACAAAGATCGCTCTAGCCCTCCCATTTCTTCCTTCGGGAAAAGCCGCCTTTTCGTTTATATTATACCGCTATCGTCGCGTATGCGTAAAAAAAAAGCAAAAAAAAAAAAAATTCGTAATTTGATTTACACCTCTCCGACCTCCCTCTTTCTCCTTCGTTTGCTCCGCAATTCGAACGATCCGTATCCCTCACCCCCTCCTTCTCCTCCCCGTCGCTTTTACTTCATCCGATTTTTCTTCGCGCGGTATTGAATTTTCTCTTATGAAAAAAGAAAAATGAAAAGAAAAGAAAAGTAAGGGAAACGGAAAAAAGTGGAGAAAAAGCGTTTGACAAGGAACGAAAAAAGGAAGAAAGAGAGGGAGCGGGAAGGAGGGAGAGAAAGAAAATGATGAGATTTATCTCTTCTTACGTTCGAGCTAAGCCGTGCTGAATATCTTCCCTTTTCAACTTTTATATGTATCACGTTTATCGCTTGAAAATCTCGGTTCTAATCGGCCATCTTTCCTCTATCTAACGTCGTCGCGATCTCTTCGTCTTTACTATCTCCTTACTTCCCTATTTCCGTCTCTCTCTCTCTCTATCTCTCTCTATCTCTTTTTCTCTCTCTTTATTCGTGTTCGTTTTCTTTCCTTATATCTTTTCTAATCGGCTATCTTTCCTCTATCTAACGTTGTCGCGATCTCTCCATCCCTCTCTCGTCCTCTCTCTCTCTCTCTCTCTCTTTCTATTCGCATTCGTTTTCTCTCCGGGTAAAGACTCAGCATCCGTTCCAGTGCGAGGGCCCACCCAGTTGGTATGCCGTTACGTACTTTGAGACGAGAATCTCTGGCAAATGAGCTAGAAGGAGGTTGTATACGGATACTCCTGGCATGTTGGCTTTAATCGTTCTTTAGAAAAACTTTGGAATTCCACGCGCGAACGACAAGATTCTCGAGATGAGTTGGTCTCTCTCTTTCTCTCTGTTTCTCTATCTATCTTTATCTGTTTCTTTCTGTTTCTCTTCTTCTTCTTCTTCTTCTTCTTCTCCTTCTTCTTCTATTTCTTTTTCCGAAGAATCTTTCTCTCCTTCTTACGATGATGCCTCCTTTTTCAATTATCTCGAATCTCGAAGATCCGTCGAGCGGTCTCGAATCGCTTCGCGTAAATCAAATCGCCCCGTGTCTTTCCTTCTTATAAATTGCCTTGGCATTTTTCGCATTTATCTCATTTGCCCTTGTACACAACAATTCGTCCTGTGGTACGAAAGAGTATATATATATATATATATATTTAGATATCTACAATTGCACGTGAAGTACATACATACATACATACATACCTATATAGATAGATAGATAAATCATTCGGGTTGGAATATATGTAGGATAATTTTTCGTCTTATCGAAGAAAAAAGAATCGTCGGGTAGAACCGCGGGATATTCGATTATTTTAAATAGCTCGTGTCACGGAAAAAAATAGAGACAAATCATCGAGATCGGAGTATGCGTGTATACAATTCACGTATGTATACATACGAGCGTATATGTATGTATATACGATAGAAGAAAATAAAAAGGAAGACAGGAAGGAAGGAAGGAAGGAAGGAAGGAAGGAAGGAAGCAAGGGAGAATTTGGTAGACGGAAAAAGTGAAGGGATCGTTTCTTTATCTCTCGAAATACTCTATTAGCCTTGTCAACTTCTCGAGAGCTAAGAAAATAATCCCATATATTTTGAGGGCACGTATACATTCCTCTTTTCCTCTCCTCATCTCGCTAATCGTTAGTCGACATTTTCGACGGGTCCTTCCAAAATGAGAGAATGAGAGAATGAAAGAGTGAGAGTCGAGAGACGTTTTCGAGCGTGTCATTTGATACGCGGCCCCTTGTCCCGTCACATTAGGGTGACAAATATCTATTTCGAGGATCGTATCTACTAAACAACTCGTATACGTCGAATTCGCTTCTATACTTTCACCCTCGGCCTCCTTCGAATCTTCCGTCTTCTACAGAAACCCCAACGGAGTTACGTGCGAGATGCGTCCTAAGATTGAAGCATAGAAGAGAGTGAGTAAGAGAGAGATAGAGATAGAAAGAGAGAGAGAGAGAGAGAGAGAGAGAGAGAGAGAGAGAGAGAGAGAGAGAGAGAGAGAGAGAGAGAGAGAATCAAAGCAGAACTGGCGTCTCTCCTTCCATCTTTCTTCTTCTCCTTAGCTCCGGCACTCTTCGTTGAGGGGGATGAAGAGGACTTGGTGCGGGGTGTTTCCTAGCAACCCACCAAACCGCTCGAGGGTAGTCGGCCAGTGACGTAACCGCAAACCTCGGCACCCTAGCTTTTTTACTCTCTCTCTCTCTCTCTCTCTCTGTCCCTCTCTGTTCCTCTTTCTCATTGCTTCACTCGAGTTCTCTCATACGTTCTAACCAAAAAAGAGAGAGAAAAAGAGAGAGAGAAAGAAAACTTTCTGGTTTATTTTAGCACGATTGTACATCTTATTCGATTCGACTTGCGTTTTGCTAGAACGTTTCGCGGTTAAACGGTATATACGACCACCTGTAAAGACCCTTTTCGGATAATCATAGGATCCACGATTTCTAAGAAAAACGACACCCAAAGAGTATTCTTCTTCCTCCAAAGTGATTTATCATCTCTCCCCGCAAACGTACAAACCAATACGACGATGAAATCTATCGAGTGTCGATTCGTTCGAACGGTACGAACGAATTCGGTCGAGCGTAAAATGAAACGATTACCAAGGCGCAATAATTTCTGAAGAATAATGGCATCTCTGGGAAACGCCGTTCCAACTTATTACCGCGAGCACTGTGCTAAGAATAATATGTACCAAGACGAGGCGTATAGACGAGGCGGCAGATTAGATATTGCGTAAGAAATACGCTCTTTTAAATCTTTCGCTCGAATCTTGGTTGATACCATTTCGTTCTTTAGACACGTAGATATTTATCTACGTACGTACGTACATATATGCGAGAAAACTTTTAACGATTTTTCATAGTCGAGTTAAGTTGTTAATCTGCTGTTAAAATGGAATATCGATGAATCGAGAACGATTCTCTTTTAGGAACTTTATTCGATCCAGGAAAATTAATTATCCTTGTCTTTCTTTCTCTGTCTCTCTCTTTCTCTTTCTTTCTCTCTTTTCCTCTCTCTCTCTCTCTCTCTCTCTCTCTCTCTGTTTATCTCGCGTACCGTTTGTACCTACATCTCTCACGAGAGAAACGTAATATATTATTAGCGAACACGCGACGACTGTATTTCCACGATTTAATGCACTCGGTAACGCAACGGTACGCTTCGCCGAAGGAAAAACTTCGGCCTACTCAATGCAAATCGCATTAAGATCTGATCTCCAAGCTTAATACTCCGCTTGGCTTTACTCGGCTTTAACCTATGTACGTACAACCATACTCCTACCTATTTCTCTTGGGTGCACACTTTGCTTCTACCAGGAATTACCTTAGAAATTTTTACGTCGACGATCTCTCTCTCCTTTTCTCTTTCTTTTTTAAAATGTTACGGAAGAAGAGATTTGCTAAGAATCGCTTTTGATATCGTCGTCATTTTCGCGAAGAAAATCGGATATACACGAGCTCGCTAAGGTAAGTTTTCTACTTTATCGACAATATGAACATTCTCACGGAACGTAAGAAGATTGTCGCTAGAATTTTACACGATATTCCCCTTATAAAGGGAAAACTCATGAAACTACTATAGGATCAACGATTTCTATCGTAAAAGCGCAATGACACGTAGGGTCCATAACACGATCTTGGACGATATCGAAATAGTTCGGATTCATGAAAGTATATCTGAAAGGACGTGTATCTTTCGAGAACCATCATCCCCCTTTCGTTATATTTTTCTTTTCCTGTTTCTTCCTCCTCTTTTTCTTCTTCTTCTTCTTCTTCTTCTTCGTCTTCTAGTCACAACCCCTTCCCTTTAGTCTAACATACGATAATAATACGTTATGCGCGCGGAGTACAGAGAAGATGGTAAGTACATACAACCGCCTAAGAGTAACGGCTATATTGAATTTCTGTCTGCGTAACAACCCCGGCAGGCTTTTAGTAGAGAGCCGAGGAGAAGGGTGAACGATGGGGAGGGACGAAGGGTGAGAGGAGGGTCGACTTCATTTCCGAGATCCTCGCGGTGGGTATACCGTAATACCGAGAGAACGAACGAACGAACGAGCGAACGAACGAACGAACGAACGAACGAACGAGTGAGAAAGAGAAAGAGAAAGACGGAAAGAGAGATACACAGCCGAGATTTAACGTATGTGTATATACGCGTGTACGTTTGTGTGTGTGACGAAGCTATAGAGTGAAAGAGAGAGGAAGAGAGAAGAGAGAGAGAGAGAGAGAAAAGCTGGATCGAAGAGGAAGAGAGGTTGAGACCCACTCTGTAGGTAGTCATCGGCGGAAGCACCAACGATCCTGACTCCTACGCCAATGTTCGGAAGCCGAGAGCAGCTTTCGAGCTTTCTGACTCTATAGTAAATTATTTAAGGAGGGAAAAGAGACTCGAGAGGTGTCGGAAGTTAATCCGATTAAAAAGTGAGAGTCGACGTTTTTAAAGAAAACTTTAGCATCTATGTCGTCGTCATTGGTATATTTCCTAACTCTCTTGCTTCTCTCCTTCTTCTTCTTTCTTTCTCTTTTTCTCTCTCTCTCTCTCTCTCTCTCTCTCTCTCTCTCTCTCTCCTTCGAATTTCAAAATGGCAGCCGCGAGAACTCGCGTTCGACATCACCGAGCTCGAATCAATTTTTCCTCCGATTACAGGTGCTGATTCCCACTCGACGGGAAACCGAAACGCGTCTGCTAGTGGAAGGAAGATAAAAGAGAAAAGAAAAAGAAAAGATATAAAGAAAAGAAACAAAATAAAAAGAGCGAAAAGAAATGATACTCAAGGAGGAAAAGGAGGAAGAGGAGGATAAAAAGATACGGATAAAGTTTGGATTTATTTCGAAGGCAGGGCACGCGGATCGCTTGACTCGGCATTGCAAGGGGAAGGGTGGAGAAAGGTGAAGAGGTAGAGGTAGAGTGGAAGGGGTGAGAGGAGAACGGTCCATGCCGGTGCAGGCTTTTGGTTTGACGGTGGTAGTGGTACAAGAGGGTTACTCACTTTCCTCACACCACTCCTACGCCTCTGAACTCCCTGAACCTCTGAGCTGACTGAGATGAGACCGCTTGCTTCTCTCTCTCTCTCTCTCTCTCTCTCTCTCTTCTCTTTCTCTCTCTCTGTCTATCTATCTATCTATCTCTCACATACACACACACGAAGCTTGCTGCTTCACCAGTTCTCTCTCTCTCTGTCTTGTCTTACCCTGCTTCCCTGCTTCCCTGCCTGCCTGCCTGCCTGCCTGCCTGCCTGCCTGCTTGGTTGCTTGGTTGCTTGGCTCTGCCGTGTAATATGTGCAGATATAGCGACCCGCCTCTCACGCTAATCGTAGTAATTAAGTCTAAGCTACGAGACTACAGGCAAGCCGATCTGTCCTGAATACCCCTCTCTCCGCGTTGCTCGTGATCAAATGTATGTGCCGACGATGAAGTGATTTACATTGAAATCGCTCCATTGAAGTAGCCTCTGTGAACAGTACGCTAGACTCTCGAGAATTTGTCACTTGTACCGTGCGAGATCGACGGCTTTCCTTCCTTTCTATTATATAGACATAGAGAGGAAAGATAGGGAGAAAGATAGAAGTTTACCGAGTTTACACGCTTATCGAGAATACCGCTACAAACTCGCGCTACTTTCACGCTTCGTCGAATACGAAAATAGTTTGGTTCCGTTCGGCAACTTGTCTTTTCAAATAGTTTTCACTCGTTCTCTTGTTTTTTTTCCCCTCTTCTTTTCCTTTTTCTCCATTTTTGTTTCTTCTTTTCTTTCACCTCTTTTCTTTCCTTTCTGTTTGTTTGTTCCTTTTTTTTTTCTTTCTCCATTTTGTTTTTTATTAGATTTCTCGTTGAAAGAGGAAGCATCTACTTAAAATGTTACGTACTTACGTACATCTACAGTTTGTCGGAAATCGCTTATAAACCATGCGGCTTTTCATATTACTTAGGATAGATTGAGTATTCATTATTAGAAATTATTTATTTTTACATAATCGTATACCTACTTACTGTGGGAATGCAAAAGAAATAAGAACTCGATGGAAATGCGACGAACGTGCGTGAACTAGGACAAAGAAACGAATTATCATTGGCACGATTAGATCGTAAATATAGACAAGGATAGATGGGAAATGAGAGCGGAACGTGTAAGTGAATATCGATGAGGCTCGCATATATACGGCTGGGATACTTAAATAACTCGTAACTCTGTAATCACGTAGAATCCGTGTAACGGCCGACTAGAAGGTAGTAGTTATCGCCGTGGCGTTAAATCTCCTCCTTCTCCTCCTTCTCTTCCTCCTCCTCCTCCACCTCCTCCACCACCTCCTCCTTTTCCTTCTCCTCCTCTTCCTTTATGTGATGTTGCTAATGATACATCATCGAGTAGTCCGCGAGATATCAGTGCTCGGTATAATCAACTTAAACGTAGCTCTGCTTCTTGCAGAAACCGATACGATATTTTATTAATAATAATAATGCTAATGTCTGCTCATGCTATATCAATTCGAAATAAGTCGTGACACTTACTTAACATAGATCGTTTTAGCTTTCATTAAGTTCCTCATAATCGTTGATTTCAAGCAATCCGTGCGACGATATACATATGCATGTATGTATATCTATATAAACACGTGAACCGATATTAATCTCCTTGTTATCGAGTTTTTATCTCGGAGTAAGAGGTTTATCCTTTTTCTTTTTTTCTTTTCTTTTTTATATATCCATTTTATTTATTTGTTCCTTTTCTCTTCTTTTCTTTTTTTTGAGTGACATTTTTCTTTCTTTTTTTTTTTGGCCAAATGCTTGGTCGCGATACAAATGCGTTAGTTAGCACGACGTTTAGTTCCAACAAGAACGGCGAACACGTTGGCTTATTTGAAATGGGATTACATTATCGGCTCGTTAATCTTGTAGTAGCCACGCGATTAATATTCGTTAACGCGCTAACCCGATAATTAAGAGCTAATCGCCGAGGTTTGGCGTGTGTTCGTCGCTACCGACTGCACCGAACATACTTTCGCGCGATCGTACTTTCTAATCGGGAAGTAAGTAACTACGTTTTTCTAATCAATGGAGAAAATTCCATCTTTGTGCACAACGGAATTTCATTTCCTAGAAAAATAAAGAGGAAGAAAGAAGAAGAAAAGGGAGAAGGAAGAGAGAAAAGAGAGAGAAAATATATATATATAATATTAGGAGAGAGGGGAGAAAGGTTAAAGTCAAGCTGGTGGATAATCATCGTTCACAATAGGATACACTTTTCGATCGGTAGTTGAAAGCGAGTTAAATGAAACAAGTGCAAGAGAGTTATTTAAAGAGGAGGAAGAGGAGGAGAAAGAGAGAGAGAGAGAGAGAGAGAGAAAGAAAGATGGAAGAAGAGACCGATGGAGTCTCCGACGACAACAAAGAGAACTGGTCAAGCCCTTTCGTGTTTTGTTCGTGTTTTTGTTGTTTCCTTTGTGTTCATCTCTCTCTCTCTCTCTCTCTCTCTCTCTCTCTCTCTCTCTCTCTCTCTCTCTCTCTATCTCCCTCCCCCTCTTTCTTTCTCTCTCTCACTCTGTCTGACTCCTTCTCTGTCGGTGCTTACGAACGAATGTGCGGTCATCTTTTATCTCCTCTTATCCACTACGATTCTCACTGCCATACTCTTTCCTTGCCAGCATTCTCTTCTTTTTCTCTCTTCCTCTCTCTCTCTCTCTTTTTTCTTTTTCTCTTTCTCTCTTTCTCTCTCTTTCTCTGTTCCTCTCTTCCTCTCTTTTACTCTTACCTTTTTACATACCCTTCTCTCTCTTTCTCTCTTTCTTTTACTCTTTCTCGTCCACACTCGTTCGCGTCATTTTGTTCTCTTCCTTAATTCCGTTTCATTCTATTTGTCCCTTGCCTCCTCCTCCTCCTCCTCCTCCTTCTCCTTTCCATCTCCTCTACCTCCTCCTCTTCTTACTCTTTTTCTTTTTCTCTTTCTCCCTCACTAACGTATGCATATGAACCTGCCTCGACGTTTCTCGTGCTCGTGCATCCCAACGAGATATCCTTTCCCTTTTCCTCTTCTTCTTCTCTCTTACCTCTTGCCCTCTTCGTCTCCTTACTACCACCAAGAAAATTTTCTCATCTAATTTGACTCGCAAAAAGTACAACGCCGTATGCACCTTCCTTCTTCTTTTTCTTCTTCTTCTATTTCTTCTTCTTTTTCTCTTTCTTCTTCTTCTTCTTCTTCTTCTACCTTCATTTTAATTCGTTTACTTTTATCAAATATAAGGAAGAGAAAATTCTTGAAGGATAGAAAATTGAAGAGGGTTGTAAGTACTTACGTACTTACTTACTAGCTTCGAGATTTGAAATCAAATAAAATTCTCTGGTCGAGATGTAAAAGCAGTCGTAATTTTTTTACAAAAGAGTTCGAGATCGTACCGAAGATCTATACATTTATTTATGTCTACGATGATATTGAGCAATAATTAAAAAAAAAAAAAAGAAAATAATCATAATCATAACAATAATAATAATAATGTACAATACAATGAAACGAAAATTGAAACAAAGCGTATTATTATGTAGAATGAAATGATCAATGCAAAAATCAATAAGCATATTAGCAGATATAAAAATAATATTGGGAAAGAAAGAGGAAAGTGAAAGAGAGAGAGAAGGAGAAAGAGAGCGAGAGAGAGAGAGAGAGCGAGAACGAGAACTGCAAGAGGTGAAATTCAATTAGTAGGCGGTCGGGTTAGCAGGGTGGCATGGCGGCAGGATCAGAAGAAAGGGCAATTAGCCCACTTACGGTGGGACCTTGAGTGATTGGCAGACGAAATCGCGTTACGCGCTAATCGAATTAGTACGATTTCGTCGAGGCGTTCGTCGCGTTTTGTGAGAGTGTAACAGGTGTTTACGTGTCCTCTTCTATCTCTCTCTCTCTCTCTCTCTCTCTCTCTCTCTCTCTGTCTTTCACTTTCCATTGCTTTCTTTTCACGTTGTTTAACTATCACATATTTCTCTTTTCGATTAACAAGAGATCGTCAAATACGTATGATATATCAAAATGAATATCTTTACTACGTTAAAAGCATGTCTTACTACTTTCTATTAATGTTTACTATTTAAAAAGTATGATCATTGAACCGTAGAAACATATCGATTCGTATAATACGTTTTAATCAATTTTTTAACGTTTCATTCGAACACGATAAATATTCATATATTTTAATATCAATTTAAAATTGTTCCGCAGCGGAGGAAAATTTATGAATCGGATGAATGGAAAAAGTGGAATTATAAAAACGCTGGTTGGAAGAAATTATTCTGTATTTTGAAAGTCAGTCTATTCCTTAAAAAAGAAAGAAGAAAGAAAAAGAATTAGAAAAATAATTTGTCGAATTCTCAATGAATCTTCCTGGTACGGATGCAGATGTTTTTCTTTTTTTTTCTTTTTTTCTTTTTTTCTTTTTTTCTCTTTCCCTTCATTCACGAATTTATTAAAGAAAAATATTCAGCCAAGATAAAAACTCTTTCAATTTAGAATAAGAAATAACTATCTAAATGAAATTAAATATGTATGCAGATATAATTAATTTTTTTCTAATAAAAATATATAATTTTTCTTTTTCATTCGTTCAAGTAAATCGTATTATCGATCTCTAAAACGCGAAGAAAATGATTATCGTTTCTTCGCACGGAGATTGATTGTGTATCGTACTCTACGATAGGATAAAACTATTAAAGTCATATTCATATTTTCGCCTTTGGCTAAGTTTATAAATAAAATTCACAGGAGTCGCGTGAGTCTGTTAGGTAAATCGATGAGGACGTAAAACGAGACGATCGACTCTCTCTTTCTCTCTGTTCCTCTCTCCCCGTACCACACTTGATCGATCGATCGAACGATCGATCAATTTGATATCGCGATCGAACGTGCGATTCTTGGAAGACGATCTCTTCTTTGCGTAGCTCGAGGCGACGCGACGGCTCGGATAATCGTACCTCGCCATCTTGATCTTGTTGCTTTGAGATAAAAAGTCGTCGAGATAAAAAAGAATTAAAAAAAGGAAAAAGAAATACAGAAGCAGAAGAAGAAGAAGAAGAAGAAGCTGCCGCCATTCATTTGTTTTCTTCATTTATTCTTAAGCTTCCGTTTCGAACGGAAGTTCTATATAGATGGGGAAAGAAAGATCGTTCTTATATGTTATTCTTTAGCGGAAAAAACGCAGGCGGACGCGCGTGCGAGATCGGCCAACCAGCAATTTGGTACGATTCGTTACGGAACGTATATACATACATATGTATGTGTGCGTGTGTATATATATTTATGTGCGTATTTACGAGGAGAGAGAAAGATAGAGAAGTGGAAGGAGAAAGAGAAAAAGATATACACACACACACGGCTCGAGTTTTCGCTCCAAGGTAAACGGGATAATCAATTTTTTCGGTTGCGATTCGAGCGACTGGAATCGATTATCTCAAAGACGTCGGTGACATTCTCTGACGTCGATTCTGTTAGTGTCGTGCTCACCTTTCATCGAGTTTTATTCCTAACATCAATGACATAGTATTTATTATTTTACGACTTGTTTGCCAATTCTTCTTCTTTTTTTTTCCTTGTAAATAAAACGTGTTTGTAATAAGTGGTTACATCTGGAAGATAATAATAACGATAATAATAAAAATAATGATAAACGCATACAACAAAATTTTTTAAGAGATTCGTTTTTATGAGGATCCATTCATCAGCAGAAATTTTTAAAGGTAAAGAGGTGCGGGAGGGTGGAGGAAGGAGAGTAGACGGGGAGGGGAATTGGTTGACTAAACAAGTAAACAAACGTATCGATTACAAGGTAGTATAGAGTTGACGAGGAGGCGTCATAGCGAAGTCGCTTTGTTACGTCTTCTCTTCTGTCCCTCAACCTCTCCATTCTCCCTTCCTCTTGTCCCCGCTTTATTCATCTTTTTTTCCCTTTTTCCCATCTCTTTTTTTTTTGCTTTTTTTTTTCCTTTTCCCCTCGAGGCATCTTCTCTTCCCATTCCTTCTTGAACCCTCGCCAAGCAAGCCGCAGGTAAGCGAAGAACCGAGTCGCCGTAATCCTAGCCGTGAAAACCCTTTTAACCTGTTAACTGTGTTTGACGAGAATACTCGTCGTGAAGGGACGAATTCTTTCTTTCTTTCTTTCTTTGTTTCTTTTTTTTTTGTATTTTTATTTTTCTTATCTTTTTTTTTTATATCTATCTTCTTTATTCTAATGACGAGTATACTCACGTCACGTAAAAGAGAAAAAAAGAATATTTCCTATTTGAATTAAAATTTTAGCGAGAGTTAAAAGGACATTCTGAAACAACGAAAGGAAAGAAAAAGATCGCTTGAAAGAGAAAAAGAAGAAGAAGAAGAAGAAAAAAGAAACGAAGTATGATCGATAAAATATTTATCACTTTTTATTGTTAGTGATTTGCGAAACAATGTCGATGGGGTGAAACATCGTTTCGTTTAAGGGCAATTATGGTTTTCTAAAAGTGAAAAGAAAGACGAGAGGAAACAAAGATGTATGACGCTTTGAATGGAACGCATAAAAAAAAAGGAGAGAAGAAAAAAAGCAGGAATAAGTAAATAAGAACCAGAAGAAAAGAAAAGAAAAGAAAAGAAAAGAAAAGAAAAGAAAAAAGGAAAAAGAAGAAGAAACAAGAATCGATAGTCTCAGGGCGTAGCAGGAACGTAGCCGTCACTGCCGGTTTCCTCCTCCTCCTCCTCCTCCTTCTCCTCCTCCTCTTCCCCCTCCTTCTCCTCGTTCTCCTTCATCTCCCCTTCGTCCTCTTCCTCGAGTTCTCTCTTATTCTTCCTCTCTTCCTCTCTAGTAAATTCGACACCATCGTGGGCGTACTGTATCTCTCTTTCCGTCCAGGGTAGTAGCTACCCATCTGTCAGTCGAGTAATCTATTATCCGCCAATTTTTCAACCCTTCGCTCTTCGGTCTCCCTCTTTACTATACTTCCTCCCCTGTAATCGATCGTACGAGCGGTGACCAAAGGAACAAAAAAAAAAGAAAGAAAAAATAAAAGAGAAGAAAAAGGAGAAAGAAAGAAAGAAAGAAAAGAAAGAAAAAAAAAGAAAAGAGAAAAAAAAGGAAAGAAAGAGGGACGAAAGAGGTAGGTAGATGAGGGTGGGAAAGAGAAGGGAAGGGGATGAGAAACTTGGTAGGAAGAGTAGAAGAGGGAAGAAAAGAAACCAACTGTCGACGATGAATCCGAGCGGAATTTATCAGCTCGCTGGTGTGCTCGCTTCTCTCTGCTCGCTTCGAGAGAGAGAGGACGACCCTTCTTCGGTTCCACTCTTCCTCCTCTCCCTACTTCCCTCTTCTTTCTCCTCTTCCTCCTCCTCCTCCTCCTCCTCCACATCCTCCTTCTTCTACTCCCTGTTCATCCTCCCTCGCCCCTTTTTACGACCGGATATGATCCCTTAAAACGTCGCTTACGATGCTTTTGTTCCGTATTACCGTTAGCGCGATCCGACTACTACCATCCTCTTACCTTCCTCGTGATCCCTTTGAGAAATGGGATTATCCGAGAAGTCGACTTTTCGATCGTGTATTCTCGATATTATTATTTACTTGTTACAATATTTTTTCTGATTCGATATTGCATTCGTACGTATGCACGTATGTATCTTTTTATGCGTAAACGTATCAAGCGTGGGTGCTCTTTTTCTTTTTTTTTTATTGTTATTCTTTGTTCATTTTGTTTTGTTTGCTTTTTTTATTTTTTCTATCTTTTTGTTTTTATTTTCTTGTTTACTTAGGCATTCTTTTATTCTTTTTTTTATTTTTTTTTTTTATTTTTCTTTTTTTTGGATCTGCGAATTCGTATATCGATATTCAGATATGCAAGGATTTTCAAGTGTGACATGTAAATGAAAGTTGTAAGCAAAGATCGATACGATAGCTCGTTTGGAAAATATAGTAAACAACGTTAGTCTACTATATGGGATTTATTTGATCGTAACAGTAGATAAAAGATACAACACTCG
Source organism: Vespula vulgaris (assembly GCF_905475345.1). Taxonomy (NCBI): domain Eukaryota; kingdom Metazoa; phylum Arthropoda; class Insecta; order Hymenoptera; family Vespidae; genus Vespula; species Vespula vulgaris. The sequence goes on from NC_066592.1 coordinate 5,253,203, forward strand.
AAGTAGGTTTATCGAAAAAAATGTTATTTCTTTCGATATCCTCAATATTTTATTTTATTTTATTTTTTTTTTCTATACTAACTTTCTATATTCTCTATTTTCTTTTCTTTTTATGCCATCAATATTTATTGAAGGGTTCGATGTTAGAAAAATTTTTATATAAATTGGCCGATTTTAAGAGATATCCAAAAATTTTAACGATCCTTTTGGAGACATCGTCAGAACGTTTATCACGAGAAATACGATACAATGCGTTCACTCGGAAGAATCACATCGTACAATCGGAAGTGAACGATCATAGAAACCGTGTGGGTAGATTATTATTCTCTCATGTAACCACGCACACACGAAGCTACGTACAAACGATCAGACGGGTCGATCGAGTTGGGAATACGTAAACAAGACTATACGAATGCTACTACTACGTTCGGTTAAACCTAAAGCAATCTCGCTCTTATCCAACTGATTTTGGATAGCCACATGATATCTCAGAAGCGATTATTGATGTTGTTGGGTAGAACACGTTCGTGTATATATACCCATATATTTTGTTTCTGTATTTGTACGCAGGTATGTATGCACGTACGCATATATATTCTATACGTATGCATATAGAGCTAGTAGTCGATCAAACCTGCTTTGACAAAGTAGCTTAGCGGTTAAACGTTCGCACCTTCACCAGGTCCCTCGATCCATTTCGATCCAGCGATCTAATCTCACCGGTCACGGCGTATGCGATGACATAATCGATCGCCCCGCGAGATATCTTCTCTCGGTTAAACTCACCGTGAGTGCTTTCGAGCGAACAGCTACACTAAGAAAATTATAGGTCTCTAGCCTATAATTTTATTACGCTCGTCTACTCGAGCTTTTCGAGCTAGCTCGTGCTTTTCTCATTAGAAAATTATGAACAATCGTTAGATTGTTCCAACCCCGAGGAATATAAAGTTGTTTCTACCTTAATAATTTTCTGCAAAATATACATTATATATTATATATGCATTATATATATATATGTGTGCGCATATATGCTTGGTGGAAATGCAAGAAAAGATGAAATTTCTATCATGTTATACAAAATTTTATCAGTATTATCGAATGAAATTTGAAAAGATTGCGAGGAGGGTACGTGAAAAGGATTGAAAGGGACGTTAAAGGGATCACGTGTCGAAGAAACGTTAAACACATTTCGGGCGTTTGTATAAAGCAATTAGTATTTATAACAAGGGTAACTTTGGTCGGAAGCGAGTTCGAAATCGAGGGGTGGCCAACTCTGAGCGATGGAAAGAGTGATATCCGTGAAGCAGAGAGAAAGAAAGAGAAAGAGAGAGAGATAGAAAGAAAGAGAGAGATGGAAGTGGCATGGTGAAGAGGGTCGAAGAGTAGAGAAAAGGGAAGAAACGAGAGTAGGCGAGACCACATGCCGTGAACATCCCCCTTGCTAGGGGTCGAAACGTGATGAGATTCTAAAGCAACCCCTTGTCTTCTCTTTTCCTTTTCTTTCCCTCTCTGTCTCTCTTCTTTCCTTTTACCTCAAGTTATTTTTTTTTCCTTCCAATTCCCTTTCCTTACTTCTGTCTCCTTTTCTCTCTTTATTTTTCTCTTTCTTATTCTCTTTCTTATTCTCTTTCTTATTCTATGTCGACTTTCTTCGCCACTGCTCGGCAAGTTCTTCTCCCTCGGTAAGATACGGACCCCTCTTCTTTGTTTCGCGAGAGCTTGAAAAGGAATCGGAGAAATATCCTTGAAATTATTGCAAGGATCGTTGGACATTTTTAACAAACTACTAGTAGTCGTAAGAACAGTGTACGTGGGTGGTTCCTCTTCATAAAAGAATGAGAGAGGGAGAGAGAGAGAGAGAGAGAGAGAGACCGAAACGAGTATGTTTCTTTGAAATCTTCAATATGTAAATTTTATTAAATGATACCTGAAATACAATTCCCCTAATTGAAGGGATAAATAATTTTTACGATACGCGCGAAACTTTGATCCCCCGATGTGACCTCGCCGCGTTTCCTTTTCATTCGCCTCTTTCCACTCTCCACTCTCCTACATTATATTATATACATATATATATATATATCTGTGCAACGTATACGTACTTTGATGAGCGTAAATTTTTACGAAAATTTTCGCAACGTTGGTTATCCCTTGAATGGAAAAAATCAAGAACGATATACATAATATCAAATATTCGAAACAACAAAATCGAACCTATCGACGTGGTCATAGGGGTAATATACGAAATGGCCTCGGCAAACAAACACGAAATAAATAGCTGCTGGGTAGGTAGATAACAGCAGCAGCAACAGCAACAGTAACAGCAACAGCAGCAGCAGCAGCAGCAGCAGCAGCTAGCTAGCTGCGAAGCCAAGCGAGAATTTCGCAATGGGTTTCTACGAACGTAAGAGAGGGTGAGAGGGTGAGAGGGTGAAAGGGAGGCTGCCTACAGATATCAGCGAACGGCCTGTAATTAATCAGAATTACTCTGTTTGCGATCAGTCGCAAACAGCGATTCGGTCGTTAGCCATGGCGTTGTTAATTGCATTGTTGTTAATTAGAAAGGGCATCCGATACCGATACGAGCAGAAAACTTTTTTCTTGTTTTTATTTTTTATTTTTTCCACTTTTTTTTTTTCATCCTCTTTTCTTTTTTCTTTTTTTATATCTCTCCTCCTTTCCTCCTTCCTTTGTTTTTATTTTCGCTAGGACCATTTTGCAATTTATTATAATGGTTTATCAAACAGCAAATCCTATTAATATCATCACCGTTTTAATCCCCATTAACGCCATCGATTCGTTTCATTTCGATAATAGCGACCTCGTTGTCGATGTGTTTCTATACGTACTTGAATGATAATGATCTTTTAAATCGTTATATTTGCTCAGCGAATTTTCATTGGTTGCCATCGCAAATAACGATTCAGCTTTAATCGATCGTTTAAAAGGGGCAATAAGAAGCTCCTCCTTTATATATATAATGATTAACGAAGTTAGGCTTAGGAATGAAGATACATGGTTGTTTAAACGAAAGAAAATCGTTGAGCGTTATCAAAAGTATAATAAACGAAATAACTTAAGTACGTGACGTATGCGTATGAACGTTTTAATCCTACTCGAATTGCATCAACTATTACGTACATATGTATGTATGTATATCTAACTCCGGTGTAAACGCTTTTGTTAACAGGAAGAGTACCTCTACCTGGCTGTTAGCCACTCGAGTTCTCGTGAGCCACTCGAAACTTGGAAGCCATCATTTCAGTTTTCCGAGCGAATTCCTAACCACTTCGAATTGGTCTTGTCGCAATTTCCTCGAATTTCCCGTAGCTCTCGCTTAATTGCGTCTGAGAGGGAAGATCGTTTCGCTTTCTCTCTCTCTCTCTCTCTCGTCCTCTCTCGTTCTCGTCCTTTTCTATTTCGAAAATCGTACTTCGAATTCGTAAAGCATTAGGACTTGAACTTCTCGTATATAAACGTAGAGAGAGAGAGAGAGAGAGAGAGAGAAAGAGAGCAACGGAGTCGAGTCGATAGATAAATAAGAAACGTCTTCTTCGAAAACTTTTCATCTCTTTTCTATCCTTAGACGTTTTCCTCCTTTTCTTTGCTTTAAAGTACGACTTTATGTCGGAGTCGTCTTTCACCGGGGTGGCTTTATTAAATTTCTTCGTTCGTTCGTTCGTTCGTTCGTTCGTTCGTAAGGGAGGATATTTCAGTACGAATAGAGGAAAGAAACGAGAGGATTAATGAAATCGACTTACCTACCTACCTATCTACCTATCTACCTATCTAACGTTTTCTTTAAAAAGAGGGAAAGAAAAAAAGGAAAAAAGAGAAAAGTCTCTCGTTGCTACTCAAATTTGTTTAATTTTCTTTTTTATTACTTGAAACGTAATGTACATGTGCAGAAAGAAAAAAATTGTTAAAATAACAACAACAAAAAAACATTTGGTATCTTCTTGAACGAAACAAAAGTACGATCTCTAAGAAATTCTAATGATGCGTTCGATCGAATTACAATGAATCAAATGACCCGTTAAAAACGAATCGACCGTAATAGAACCAGATCGTTTATCTGTAAATTCTCTTCCTTCCCCTTTTGTCTGTCTGTCTCTCTCTTTCTCTTCCTCTTCCCTTTACCCAACTGCAGATTGGCGGACAATGGCGCGAGACGTCGCGATGCCACGCAAGTAGAAGCACGGACAATAATGATTATCGTCGAACGAAAGGGCGCATTCACCTGCCTCGAGCGAGCAAGTAACGAAAGACGAAAGAAAGATACGAGTCGAGTGATAGAGGGATAGGACGAGAGAGGGCGAGAGAGAGAGAGAGAGAGGAGGTGGAAGGGTGGGAGGAGATAGAGAGAAGGAGAGAGAGAGAGGAGAGGAGATAACGTAGCTGTTGTAATTGGCCACATTGTACCTATGAATTGATATGTCATTAATATTGATTGGTTACGTGCCGGGCTTTGTGTCGAACGAGTATGAGCCAAGGGAAGGCCGGGTTTACGTTAGTGGGACGAGGACGGAAGATATAACAGAGAATGGGATAACAACGTATCGGAGGAAGAGAGAGGAAAGAGAGAGAGAGAGAAAGAGAGAAAGAGAGAGGGACCAATACTGCTAGAGGGGGAATCGTGTTGAAGAGAGAAAGGAACAAGGTGTATTCTCGTATTTGGTTATACCAGAACAATACTAGCCGCGTAATGCTATTCGTCCAGAGTTGCACTGGGGCTCGTTTTCAGTTAACGCCATTCGGTTGTCCCGCTCTCGTGTTTCCAGCATCTAGCAATATCTATTTGCGAAAATCTGGCTGATCTATCGATGGTGAGTCTTTCTCTCTCCCCCCCCCTCTCTCTCTGTCCCTTCCTCTCTTTCTCTTTTGGAATCACCCCCTAAATGATATTAAAAATGTATTTCTAAATAAAATTAACTATTGTTTGCTTGACGATAATATTAGATTTCTAGCTCATTGTGTTCTTCTTCTATTATATATTTCATTGTTCCAGTTAGTATTTATAATGTCAATCCTATTACGATTAAAGACATTATTTTCTTTGTATTTCTATCTGTCTTTAAAAATTGTGACTATATACTAAGGTATTATTTTTTAGTTGTTAGAACGTCGTCTTATAAAGTCGACCTATTCCATGAGATTTTTCTTTTCTTTTTTTCTCTTTTCTGTTCCTTTTCTTTTTTTTGTCGGTGTAGGAGGATTTTGTTCGAATAGATATATTTCACGATGCCGTCCTTTGGATAGGTGAAGTTGTCTCTCTGTGAGAGGGAGGAAGAAGGAAGGAAAGAAAGAAAGAAAGAAAGAAAGAAAGAAAGAAAGAAAGAAAGAAGAGCGAGATGAAAATAGAGGCACGAAGCTTGGCGAATAGATGGATAGACGGAGATTTTACGTGTGTAAGAAGCAGGCATTAGAGTGTGTGTGTGTATTTTGTGTGTTTTTGTGTGTGGCTGTGTATATAGTGTGTGTGTGCTTGGAGTAGAGAGAACTCTCCTGTACAGTTTCGAAGAGGAAACGAGCGAGCGAGAGAGAGAGAGAGAGAGAGAGAGAGAGAGAGAGAGAGAGAGAGAAGGAAGAACGAGTTGTAGGGGAAACGTCGAGCATGGAACGAGGATAGAAGAAGAAGAAGAAGATGAGGAGGAGAAGGAGGAGGAGAAGGAGAAGGAGAAAAAGGGGTAGGGTAGATGGAGAGTTGCTATGTGATGGAGAAGGACGAAAGGAAGATACGAAGCGGGAGATAAAAGTGCTAGAGAGAAGGACGGCCAACGTGTTCTCTTGCTTGGACCGAGCAAGAAGAGACAGAGAGAGAGAGAGAGAGAAGGAGAGAGAGAGAGAGAGAGAGAGAGAAAAGACTAGCTTAGCGACGAGTGCGAGAAGGACGGAAGGGTCGTAATTTTTCAGCAGTGTGGCGCTCAGAATTTTAATGGCTCGAGCAGGACCGAGGGATGGGTAGCTAGAAAGAGAAGAAGAGAGAAAGAAAAAGAAAGAAAGAGAGAGAGAGAGAAGGGGGAAGGGGGAAGGCTTTATGGAAGGAGGGATTTTGCTCTAAGAGACGGAATATGCGAGCGAGAGAGCGAGATAATGCGACTCGTGAATGAGGACCAGACCGTGAAAGAAATAAACTTGCATATAAACATGAGCCAGTCTCTCTCTCTTTCTCTCTCTTCTTTCTCTCTCTCTTTCTTTCTGTTTCTTTCTCCTTCTTTCTTTCTATCTTTCTTTATTTCTCTTTGGTTCTCTCCTCTCTCGGTAGAATCTCTTATTATTGATACGACCGGCTACTCTCGAAGCCGTGTACATATGTATGTAGTACTTACTTACATACTTTGCTTCTCCGCTAACTGCGTCTTTGTTCCTTTTACCATAATCCATCCCTCTCACCCTCTCTCTTTTTCTACTTCTTTTCTAACCCTTTCATTCTTCATACAATTTCTTTCGCTTTCCTTCTCTCTCTCTCTCTCTCTCTCTCTCTCGCTCTCTTTGACATAGAACATAATAATGGGTTATAACGGAGTTGATCGCAAACATCTATAAACCCAATCGATTTACTTTTCTCGATAGAATAAAAATAGGAAATCGATTGTATTCTATGTCAACGATAAGACGGCGTTAACGAAATTGGTAGAAAGATCGTAAATCGTGAAATATTATCTGTTTTATATATACATATTATATATATATACATGTATGTATTATATGTATGTATGTATACAATATACACACTCCGACTGATGGATATCTCTGAGAAAACACATCGAGTGGAGTCATAGTAGAAGATATTTATGGAAAACGTTTCGAATGGGATATCTTTGGGAGACGCGTAACCACCGCCGCCGCCGCCGCCGCCGTCGCCGCGCACGTTTTCTTTGGACTTGAACGCGAGTTATAAACTCGCAAGAAAGCTCTTATCGATGCGGAGCTTGGCTCGTGGTCTATGTATCCGGACCGTGATGGATCGCGCTTTGATGGAGTCGCTACGAGCCCGAGCAGGATAATGAGATATATCGATCGCTACCACCGCCACTATACGTTCCCTGTTTTCGATGAAATATCGTTCGGCATTGCACGCTCTATATTCCTACCAGCTTTGCCGCGAGCTTATGCTACCTCTCTCTATCTATCTATCTATCTATCTTTATCTATCTATCTGTCTCTTTATCTCTCTTTCTCTCTCTCTCTCTCTCTCTCTCTCTCTCTCTATATGCTTCCTTCCGTGTTGCTATTTTATTCGCGTGATCCTCTATTCGAATTCCGAATAGCTAAACACCTTCTCATCTTTTATTTTAAAACTATTCGATTTCTTCTTCTTCTCTCTCTCTCTCTCTCTCTCTCTCTCTCTCTCTCTCTGTCTCTGTCTCTGTCTCTGTTTTTTCGTTTTTCTTTGTTTTCTTTATGTTCATTACGTCGCGTTCGTTCCAAACAAATTTTTCTCGTTCCGAAATTGTTGTTGTTCTAACTTCGACAAGGATATAAAAATTTATCGGTCCTATTGAAGCAACTGGATTCGAGTGAAAAATCCTATTGAAATAATAAATGTTATTGTCGAAATTATAGCTGTACAAATATATCTTGTATTTCTTAGATTAATGACGAAGAAAAAGTAATGTTCCCACGGGGAATAACGTCTCGAGATAGAGAAAAAGAGAGAGAGAGAGAAAGGAAGAGGGAGGAAAGAACTCGATTTATTACCGGTCGATTACTTTTCGCGTTGTCCTTCCTTGTTCCTATATAAATTGCAAATCTGCCGTGCTCGGATTTTTCAGTCCGCCGTTCAGTAATTTACATACATCGATCCCTTGTTCGAGAGAGAAAAAGAGAGAGAGAAAAAGAGAGAGAGAGAGAATGTGCGAGCGAGAGAAAGGGAGAGAAGAAGAAAAAGGAAAGGCTCGTAACTGTGGGTGTTGAAGTGAAACAAGTAGCTTGGCTGACGCGAATATCCCACCGACATGGAGGGTTATTGTGGTAATAAATCATGTCCTTATCGTGTTACCATTGAATAGGTATTAAAGTATTCCTTTTCGGTGGATTCCACGTTGATTTTCTTTTCATCCTTCTCTAGAGTTCTTTTTCATTGGCACGAATGCTTAAATGTATGAAACAAATTATCAATTTGTTTCTAATCAATTTATTTGCATCTTCCATCGTGGTTTTTATTTCTTTCTTTTTTTTTTTTTTTTTAATCGTTTAACTTTATTCTTTCTTTTCTTTTTTTCGTCGTTACATCGTTCGGTTTTTTTATTGTTTTTTGTTATTCCTTTTTTGTCATCCTTTCTTTTCTTTTTTTTCTCTATTCTTCTTTTTCCCCCTTTTTTTCCTTTTTTTTTGTTTCATTTTTTTTTTTTTTATTCCGATAAGGCAATCAGGAAAAATAGGATTTTGATTAATACGCCGATTAAAAAGATTAGCTTTAGGTTCAGCGATTATCGGTAAAAGCGAAAACGATTCGAATCCAGTACTAAATCCATCGAGCGTGAACCATCTGCATTGCGAGATTCCGCGCTATTCCATCCGCGAGAGGATCGACGAAGCCACGCCCATCCGGATATCGATTCGTTGACAGCGTTGCTTTTCGCTTACCCGTCGGACGTGCCGTGCTTTTCGACGAAAATTTAGGGAAGAAGAAAAGAAGAGTTCAAAGCTATTTCCTTTTTCGATAGTAGCTCCTGGTCAACTCGTAAAATATTATTTTCGAGATCGGAACGAAAGGAGAACGAAAGAAAAAGAAGGGAAAGGAAAGGAAAGGAAAGGAAAGGGGAAAAAACAGAGGAAATAGAGAAATAGAGAGGGAGAAAAAGAGAAAGAAAAGTTATTCTATTTCAGTTTGTAATAGTCAAAGATAGGGGAAAGACTCGATAAAAGAGAGAAAGTCGGGTCGAAAAATATGAGAAAAATCACCGTCGGTACGTCTCGTCTGAGAGGCAATAAAAATCCATAAGAGCGTAAATAGAAAACGTCTAAACCCCATGTTTCTCCCCGTTCCAACGTAGGAAACCCACAAACCTTCATTATCATCGACCGCCGCCTGTTCAAATAAACATACCCGTAACACTCAGCAAACCCCTTTCCTACCCTTTACCCAAGACCCCAAAGAGATTCTACGATGCTACTGGAAATACCATGGGGATTCTGAAAACGGATAAGAGATAAGAAAAGAAAAGGAAACGGAAAACCGATAGCCGAAAGCCATTTCCACGTTTCGCACTTTGGGATCGACTTTTGTTCTTCGAGTCGAACAGAATTTCACCGGTGAACCAGAGAGAAAGGGGTGGTGATCATCCCCTTTGGTAAGACCGTATCGTTGGCTACAGTTATGACGGATTACGTTGTATAAGTCTAAGGTTGCGGGATGAGAGAGAAAGAGAGAGGAAGAGAGAGAGAGAGAGAGAGAGAGACGGTTAAGAGAGTATATATGTACAAGTACGGAGAACGTGGAAACGTTCGAGTTTGAGGTAGAAGCTAGAGAGGAGCTTATGGTGGTGGTGGAAGTGGTGGTAGCGGTGGTGGTGGTAGTGGTGGTGGTGGTGGTGGTACTGCTGGTGGTAAAGTAGAGAAGAGAGGGAGGAATAGGGAAGGAGAGCGAGGTGAAGAAGGGAATGTGGCGAGGGGTTGGAAAGAGCGTTGAGAGAGAGAGAGAGAGAGGAAAGAGGAAGGGAGATAAAGGTGGCGGGGGTTGTTTCATTGAGGGGTGTTTCATATCGACCGCCACTTGGCTCCGCCTATCAGGAGACGCCGCCACCATGCGATCTCTCACCCGCACTTCCTTCCAAACCTCGTCGAATGCAAACAACTACGTGGCCTGTCCGCTAACCTCCACTCGATAACAATCATTGCAACCGGTGCATCGCTATGCCAGCTTGCACACAATCCCTCTTTTCCCTTGGTGCCACTTCCTATCACGCTGTTACCTACAACGTAGATACTTTGCCCTCCGGATATCTTTCACCCTTATCGTCACGTTCATTCCTATTGGAAAATATTTAAACTAATGAGAGAGAACGAGAGAAAAGAGAGAAAGAGAGAGGGAGAGATTATCTGTTTACATACGTATGTATGATATATGTATGTATGTATATACGTACGACCTTTGTATACAAAAGCAGTGTAGTAAACTGTCGCGTAAGGACGTACGATGATTCATTAAGCTTCTATATGTCGCGTTCCTTTTGTTTTTTGTTTGACTTGTATAACCGTCCTTTCCGAGTCTCATTGTCATTCATCGAGCGATCGTCGGGTAAGTTAGACGTATTATTAAACCTTCGCTTCCTTTTGCGTATTAGAATTTTATTTCGACGCATTTTATATCAACGATTTTTAACTTATTCGTTTCTCTCCTCGTTCCTTTTTAACAAACGCTTTTGCGCATACATTCATACGTAGATACCATAGGTACGTATGTGTCATAATTGTTTATTCTGTAATTTTTAGATACGATCGTAGCCTCATTCGAGAGAATGATTTCGCTTGATTAAAAACATATTTGCCATTTTGCGATTTCCACAACAAATTATTATTACTTGTCGATTTTCCCACGATAAAGCGAACGTTTGCGCGCATGCACCACCCCATAGCCTGGAACAATCTCTCCGTTTCTGCCGACCTGATTGCGCCAATCAGTTATGATTGCGTACCTACGACGATGGACCCGAACGTTCGATTGCTTCTCTCTCTCTCTCTCTCTCTCTCCCACTTTCTCTCTCCCTCTCTCTCTTTCTCTTTTTCTTTCTCTTTCACGCTGTTCGCCTCGGAACGAGTTTTCGATTTTATATCCGTTCTCACCTGCCAAGAAAGAGAGAAGGAAAGAGACAGGCTTGCTAACGAATCGAAACTCGCTTAATGCCACGATCGTCCGTGCACCGTATTTCATCTCGTTCACGAGCCATTCTCCGGAAGACCGATTCGATAAAAATTACGTCCTTACCGAGTCTCTTGTATTTTTCAGACTTCAGAGAGAGAGAGAGAGAGAGAGAGACAGAGAAAGTGAAAAAAAAAACTTCCAGCTCGTCGCATCGAATTTAAGAATCAAAAGACGAAGGAAAAATTGCGAAAGGATGATTTTACGAGCGGTACGAGTTACTTATCTATTTTGTTTATTTATTTATTTATTTAAAAAAAAACAAAAGTATTTACGTTGTAATAGTGTTAGAAATAGAACGATATAGTATTAACAAATTTGACAACGAGAAAAAGAGAGATAAAGAGAGAGAAAACTTTTGTATGCAGCTCGGTAGAAAATTTTTCAATCTGAAAAGAAATCGAGCGAGTAAATCGAGCACGCGCTCACACATATACACGCACACACATCGACAGTCGTCGTTATCCACAAGAGCTCTGCTAAAAGAGGAATCATATGCGATTCTTTGGTACAACACATAAAACGTAGGGTATTACGTCTGAAAAGTTTGGAGAGGGTGGTAAAGTTTATCAGACTTAGTAGTAAACCGCTAATTTAAGTAGGAATTTACTTGTTCCTTAACGAACATGAAATATTCATATTTCTTTCTTTTTTTTTTGTTTTCCTTCTCTGCTTATTACAATCGCAGGTCGTACATACACAAGGTCTTAGCTTACATTATATCTTACAAAAAAAATTATAAATTTATATTATCTCACTTTCAATAACCAACTTATATTAATAATGATAACGAAGAAATGAATTTCTTTTAGGAAAAGATAAATTTTCCGAGTATTTATACGAAAAAAAGTCTTTATGGACTTTGGTTTAAAATAGATCGTTGATTCTAGCGTCGATAAAATCGTAATGTTATTTGTTATTGAACAGAAAAGAAATCTCTCTTGACGAAACAAAAAAGGTATAGGAGGACGAAGACGATCATCGAAGATTCAATTTTCGACTCGATCGTACTTGTCGGCGACTTTTCAATTTCACGATGGATTGCACCGTCGCTCTTGGAGCTAAGCCGGGTATTTGACGTGGCCTCGACATCAAAGAAACTCGCACACCGTGTACTTACTCGCCGTTATGTGTACACACACACACACACACACATACACAATCGGTATCCCTGTGTATGTATGTAAGTTAGCACACGTTCGCGAAAGCAAATACGTTTGCGGATGCTCCGAGTCGACTACGGTCCATCGTCGTCTTCTCGAAGACGACGACGAAGAAGAAGAAGAAGATGCTGATCTTCGTAAATTCACGTTGCTCTTTGAAGTACCAACTTCGTCGTCGACGAAGTTTCATTAAAAACAGAAAAAAAAGATTACATCGAAAAAAAAAGGGAAAGAAAAAAAGAAGCAGAAGAAAATAAAAAGGAAATATCAGATCGTAAGCTGGCAGAGATTAATTACAACATTATACGAAGTTACTCACACGTTCGCCCACTTTCTACACGAACCTCGTGCATAAATCCTGCTTCTCGGTTACGAGCTAAAAGAAATTCAGTGAAAATCATTCATTTAACGATACACTTTTCAAAGGATAAACTTTTTAAAGTAATATCGAACAATAGATATTTTTATTATATCGAACGGTTCGATAATTTCCTTGACGCCGGCAAAAGCTTTATTAATATCGCAATAAAATCAACGAGATTGATTCAACATTTGAAGATTATCTTTTCGGTGATATTTCAAAATGAAAATTTTATATCTATCGTAACAAAAATTTAATGTGCCGAGATAACTTTTATTCCCTGTAAAATATCAATACGAAACTTTCGGTATCGCTCATTTTTCTTATTATCTTCGAGATGATGATAATAATAATAACAATAATAATAATAATAATAATAATAATAATAATAATAATAATAATAATAATAATAATAATAATAATAATAATAATATACGTGGAATAAAATTTTCACTTGTGATAAAATTACTGTAATTTATTTAATGACAGCTTTTAAGTGTTAATGCTCTTGGAATTGTTCGATAATGAAATAAATTCGATCGTGGAAGCACGGAATAATATCTAACATCGTGTATATATTCGCGCTTATGTACAATCCTATGCGTGTGTGTGTTTGTCTGTGTGGTGGATGAGTGTTATACGAGTGAGATGACACAGGTCAATGTGGGACTAGAGTAATACTATTTCGGTCTATAACACGAGAATATGGGATTACAATAGCGAAGTGAATATACCAAACTATGGATTGCGGCAGCACAGGGGTTGTTGGCGTTACAGTGGCTATTGTCAATACGCATACCTTCTAAATACAGCTTTATTCATCAAAAAGATTTTATCTTTGTTATCATTCGAAAAATTTTATCAGAGAATTATATTTAACATTATTTCGCTTTTTTTTTCTTTCTTTGTTTTCCTTTTCTTTTTTTTTTGCTTTTTTCAAACGATCACAGAGAATATTTCGATATTTAATTATTTATATAAAAATCATTTATCCAGCAAATATGATTATGCGTGCTATATAAAACGTGTATATACATATAAGCCTGTTAGATATAACGTGTATCGCAATTATCATTTGAAATCTGTTATCGAAGAAATATTTAATATCTTTAATATCTTTAATTACTAATATCTTTCAAACGAACGTAAGAATGTTTCTATATTGATTATATCTATAATAATCATTGTTTCGGACTAATTAAATAACGATACCAAAACGTGTGGATGTGTACGTACCATAGCGTGGTATATTTATGCGCGTGTGTATCAAAGTGTTAAAGATAAACGGCCACCAATAACTATCTCGGACTTTCTTCGAAGCGATAGATCATTTGCTAATTACATCTTGCTGTACAGTATGGCCCTAGTAAAGTTAAGATAGATAGAACGATAGAATAACTAGAGGTGTGTGCTAACACGTACATACACGTACATATATATATGCATACATAGATACATAGTATACCGCATAGTACTAGCACGCATCGTCGATTTCACATTCGATATCGCCACGGGCACCAGGAACGGCAGCAGCCGGTTAAGAGAGCAACTTGTTACAATGTTCGTAATACTGTCGTCGATCTTATAAGATACGGAAATCGTTCGGAAGCAACGTCGAAGATCGAGAAAATCGTTCCCCGGTTGATACGATAATGCGATCGCATTTGTTCGATGCTAATGTTAGTATTTATGAAATCGTTCGATAGCTTAACGATATTATCTGGATATAAGGAACGCGTATGCATACGCGTATACATACATCTATATATATATATATATATACATATAAATTGTAATAGTAAAAAATGGATGTGGGTAACCGCGGGAAATCTCATTAAAATGATTTACGATGGTGAATGTCGCGTCGATCGGAGTCACCGTTACTTAATTCTTAATTAGATAACAAAAAAAAAAAAAATAGATCTCTTTTCGATGCTCTAATTCGGATTCGAATTCTGACGTAGAATGAACGATATCGCTAGGAATAAAGCCCATCAAAATTATATATTCTTCTTTGAAGACATAGAGTGATAGAGAAAAAGAGTGAAGGAGAAAGAGAGAGAGACGAACATATGGTAGAGGTATAAGCTTATGTGTACTTAGATATGTATGTATGTATATAGGTATATATGATTATGGATGGATGTGCGCGTCAAGCCACGATTATTCGCACCTTTCTCGTGTTCGTGGTCGCGCTTGCTGTGTCAAAGAGTTTGTTGCGGGCAAAGGGATTTAAAGGATACCTCCGATAAAATGCAGGCCACGCAAAGCGCTTCTTCGTCGAGACTATCGTTGCCAATCTGCTAACTTTTTTTTCTCCTCGTCTTTCCCCTTCCCTAACTCTTATATCTTCGATCTCTCTCTCTCTCTCTCTCTCTCTCTCTCTCTCTCTCTCTCTCTCTCTCTCTCCTTCCTTCTCTATCTATCTATCCGTCTATCTATCTATTTCTATCTCTATCTCTATCTCTATCTCTATCTCTATCTCTATCTCTATCTCTATCTCTCTTTCTCTTTCCCCTTGATGTTCGTTCGATATACGCGTAGGTGAGAAAGAGAGAAGGCAGACACAGCGTATGCGTGTGTATTGAAGAGCGTATATGTGTGTGTTAGAATCTCTCTCTCGCCTACTCGATCTACGTTCTCTTCTCCGTCTCTGTCTCTCTTTCTGTATAGCTAGAGAAAGAGTATTTTATACTCTCTGTCCCTTTCTCTCTCACCCTTCTCTCTCTTTTTCTCTCTCTTGCTCTCTCTTTATCTTCTTTCTCTCGCTTTGTAGTCACGTAACTCTCTGTCCTTTTCTTTGTAACGTTCATCTTCTCTTTCTCTCTTCCCTTCTCCTTCTCCCTCTCTCTCCCTCTCTCTCTCTCTCTCTCTCTTGCCCTCATACTTTTTTCCTCTTCTTCTACATCCACACAGCTGCCTCTCTTTCTCTTTTTCTCTCTCAGTGTCGTCGTTCGCCTCTTCCTCGTACGCATTTCGTGCGCACTTTTATCGCCCCTTTGCTCCCTATCTCTCTTCGGTATCCTCTATGAGACAGTATATATGTATATCAGTCGTTCTACTCTTTCCCTCCCTCTCTCACTCTCTCTCTCTCTCTGTTTAGCTCGATCCTATCTTTATTTCTCTCTTCTTCTCGCATTCCTTGCAAATTCCATCTCTCTCTCTCTTTCTCACACACACACACCCACACGCACGCACGCACACACACGTCGTTCTCAGCACACTCTATCTCTTTCCTGCAGATACCCAATCTCTATCTCTCTTTCTCTCTTTTTCTCTTTCTCTTTCTATCATTTCATCCCTGTTCGTGCCAGCACATCTACACGTCTCTCTCTCTCTCTCTCTCTCTCTCTCTATTTCTCTTTCTTGCTACACACCTACATATAGATATTTATCTCACCTACACACGCCACACACACACATGTACACGTGTTTCACATTCTCGGCTCAGTCGTCCCTTTTCCTTCGCTATTATTCACTACTCCGGCCTACGGGCAACGCATACACAGGCACACACGACATAGACCCAGGGAATTCGTGTGACGGAGTCCACGAAGCTTCTCTCAGGCACAAGAGATCTGCACAACGCTGAGAAAGAGAGAGAGAGAGAGGGAGAGAGAGAGAGAGAGAGAGAGAAACAGAACAGAACAGAGAACAGAGAACGGAGAGAGAAAGAGAATGAGAGAAGCGTAGCGTGCACGTGACTGCACGCGCGAATACACATGCAGCCCTTCTCACGCATACATCCAATCGAAGTGGCACGGTTCGGTCTCTTTGTCAGCCACCCACTGCGTCTACGCAGAAGCAAATCGAGAATTTCACGCTTATTTGCCCAAATGATCGCGTCTCACTCGCGAAGACTCGTTTATAAGGGTAGCCCTTATGTTCTAGGAAAACACTGCCATTTTCAGTACGAACCCGATACCATATTTGTACCCATCTTATCATTTGCAGGTATATACATACAAGCGTACGTATATACATACGTACCTTATTACGTCTATCGGTTTGCTTATTAAATGAACCCTACCAACAGCTTTGACGACACGATCGAGGGCTGGGAATCGTTTCGCAAGCTATGCTTTTCAACGCCCCATCCCTCTCCTTCTCTCTACTGCATAAAATGCAGCTATATGCGGTGAGTGAGAAGGGTAGATATTTTACCAAACGAAGCCCCATAGCAACGAGCTGATTTTCGTGGCACTAATTTTCACCGAACCCACCAACATCGCCACTATCGCTACCACCACCACCATCGTCATCCTCATCCCCTTCTGCCATTCGCAGAGGGCGTTCATCGTACTTAATTAATCGTTCGAGTACCAATGAGAAGTCACGAACGTGATTATTCTACGCTTTCGAAATCCTTCCTTTTCTCATCGTCCTCTTTCCTGCGATCAAACAAATATG
>NC_066592.1:5280000-5292500 GCF_905475345.1 Vespula vulgaris
TCCTTCGATTATTATTATCCGAGGATATATATATATATATATATATATATATATATAGAGAGAGAGAGAGAGAGAGAGAGAGAGAGATACGGGTCCGCCTGGAGCGATTTAATGAAAGTTTTGCGAATGTTTCGAATCGACGCTTTCCGACTCGTTCGATCCTCTCGCGAGACCAAAGGGAAGAAAAAAAAAAGTACAGAGGAAAAGGGTCCCTCTGGAGAAGCTTTGCGAAGTTCATTCGGCGTTAGCCGCCTTCGTTTTTTCATTAAACTAAGTGACTTCCTCCCGTTCGTCGATACACCCCGGCAATCCCTTTAAGTGCTTGATTCGATTCGCTCTTCCATGTCCTTCTCTCTCTTTCTCTCTCTCTCTCTCCTCTAAGTCTGTCTCTCTCACGTTTTACCTCGCAAACTACGAGGAAAAACGAAGACGATAGTACGACGTGAAAACGATTTCGAACGATGTTCGTATTGGCAGCTCGACCTTCGTTTCCTCCTCCCTCGTTTCCACCTTGTCTCCCTATCTCTCTCTCTTCAAATCCATGAGAACACTAGAACGATAATTTGTTCGAGACGATTTCATTTATTTTGTCGATTCTTTCGAATTTCTACCGAATGTTTTTCATTCGTCCGTTATATCGAATTACATTTTCCTTCTAATTTTCTATATTTCTTTGGTCAAAGTCATCTATGATCTTCAGGTTCGAAATAAATCATGAAATAGATCATCAAGGATGAAATTGTAATAAAAATGTTAATAATCGTTTTTCGAAAGAGTCGAAGAGACATCGTCTTCGTTACATGGACGACGTGTCATTTTGGGGAGGATGAAAAAGCAAAGAAGATAAGAAAGGAAGGAAGAAAGAAAGAAAGAAATAAAGAGATAAAGGAAAGAAAAGAAAATTCGATTTCGTAACGTTGCTTCGTACAATGCAATCGCTCGATCGACGTTCACGGTGTCAGCGCCGGCGTAAAGATCATCGAGATACTCTCCCTCCTTTACCCCTTACCACCCTCTTCCTCTCCTCTCCCTCTCTCTCTCTCTCACACACACTCTCTCTCTCGCTCTCTCCTTTTCAGTGTACAGAAACGACGAGAAGAAGAGCGTGTTAAAGCTAGTCGCCGTGAAACACGCCTCGTCGTCATAGGGGAACAGAGAAAGAATGAAACAGAGAGAGATAAATATATATATATGTATAGAGAGAGAGAGAGAAGCCCCTCGAGGTATATAAACGCAGGAACGTGGTGCATCGCGACAGGATCGTAAGTTTATCTCTCAACGAGCTACGGAAAGAGCTAATGGCGAGCTGCACAACGACGTCGAGCTGCCGCTTCGACGTGTACGTCGATGAAAGTGGCAGGATTAAAAAAAAAAAGAGAGAGAGAGAGAGAGAGAAAAAAGGAAACAGAGAAAGATAGGAGGATAGGGAGAAAGGAGGGATGTAATAACGTATCGCCTTATTAATACACAACTCGCGCGCTCTCTCGCACGTTGTCGACCTGTTATTATATGCAAAAAGTAATTCGTTTCATTCCCTTCCAATATTCATTAATTGAATTAAAATCATTATTAAAGTGTTATATACATTCGTAGGAATTGTTAATATCGAAATGAAACACCATGGTATAAACAATACTGTTATAATTTAAATACTATTATATTTACACAATTTTCGGAATCTTCCTTTTTATCTATTGTCTGTCACTATTTGGATTGTGCGCGTGTGTAACTTGGAAATTTTTAATATTTATTCATTGATAATAGAACGCTCGTATATACGTATTAATAATTTCATTTAATTTATTACATATTCCTGTGGATAACATCAGTCTAATGAATAGTTCAAATTTGAAAAAAAAAGAAAAGAGAAAGAAAAAAAAGAAAATGTAAAATAAGGAAAAAAGAATGAAATACAAGAATAGTAATAACAGGCAGATAATAGGGAAGATCCCAATTGTATACTTAAATAATTATATAAGTTGTATGTGCAATGTGCAAACACGAGTGTACTCGTGTACTCGTGACCGATCAACAATGTGTTGAGATAGATAGATAGATAGATAGATGGATACATGGTGAGGTGGAGGGAGAGGGGAGAAGAGAAAAAAATGTTCACACGATGCTCGAGAACGAGCGGCACGACGAAGGAGCATTTGTTCGTCGGCTAAACAATTTCCGTGCGGTCGTTTTCTCGCGAATGAAAAAGTCGACGAATGAAAAGCGTATCTCTCTTTCTTTATACATACGGTGTGTATATATATATATACACATACACACACATCTATAAAGTCTCTCTTGCACTATGTCTCCCAAGCTCATGTTCATTCTCTCGTATATGGCTCTCGTAACGACGAGAACTCGTCTGATCTATTATTTATCAATCGTAAAGTCTTTAGAGGGACTAATTCGACGAGTTAACCGGCAGCCATTTCCTACTTTGGCTTTGGCCGATACCTAACTGGTAAACGTTTGTTGGAACACTCATCCGTTAGATTCTCCTCGAAAATCTACGTTTGCTCAAATTAGAAGGAAATCAGTTTTCAATTATCGTACTCAAGAGAAAGAGAAGAAAATAGAGAATAGAAAGAGAGAAAGAGAGATGTTCATGGATTTCAATCATTTCAAACCTCGCGTTTCGTTTATTTTATTTGGAAATTTTTATTCATTATAATGTTAGGTAAATCAGGTTTTTTTTGTTTTGTACAACTTGATGAACGCAAGTGAATTGTCACGCGTACGTGTTAAAATTTATGACATTAATATGTTGTAATTTTACGATCGCGTAAATTTTAGGATTAATATCTTTTCTTTTTTTTTTTCCTCATTCTATCTTTAAATTCGTACTTTCACAGTTTCGATGCTATATCACGAAAAATTTTTAAGAAGTAAATATTATACTAGCCATTAAGTATATAATGGAAGTTTACATTATCATAATTTTTATGTATGAAAATTAATGAAAAACTAAGTGCTCGCACGTACGTTATCTGGTGCATTGAAATTTATGAATCATTAATACCGTTGTAATTTTATAATCGCATACATTTTAGGATTAACATCTTTTTCCTTTTGTTTTTCTTTATTGTATGTTTAAATTTTTATTTTTACATGTCCGCCGTTGCCACGAAAAATTAAAAAAAGAAAATATTGGCTTAGATGAATAATTAAAAGTTACATTCTCGTAATTCTTATATCGTATATGAAATTTAATGAAAATTCATACTATCGCAGGTATTATACATAATGCATTGAAATTTATAAAACATTAATAGGCTGTAATTTTGCAATTGGATACATTTTAAAATTAACATTTTAACTTTATATTTCTTTTCTGTATTTAAAGTTTCTTTCTTTCTTTCTCTCTTTCTTTCTTTTTTTCCTCCTTTTTCACGGTGTTTCGGCTCAGCGAAAAGATTTTTATCGCTCAGTAAATCGACGCAGCATGTGGCTCGTACGCGTATTTCGGATAATTGACTTTTAGTTCGTACGTTAACGGTCGTAAAAGCGTGTCGCGAAGATGTAACGAAGTGGGCTACGAATAAAAAGAAAAAAAGGAGAGGAAGACGAAGAAAAAATGGGGGGGGGGGGGGGGGGGTAAAAAAGAAAACGAAAAATAATATTAAGAAAAGTAATTTCAAAGCAACGACGACTATCTCGTACGCGTACGATTTCTTTCTTTCTTTCTCTCTTTCTCTCTTTCTCTCTTACAGCGATTCGAGACTGGCCGAGTCGGTCAATTAGCTCGAGAGAAACCACTACTTTCGGTCCAAGTAGTAATTAAGAAAACATTGATTGCGTTTCAGACGCGATCTTCGAACTTTGAGAAACGATCGCGTCGTTCCTTTCCACTTAATAAAGATAAATTATAAACAACGTAAGAGAGAGAGAGAGAGAGAGAGAGAGAGAGAGAGAGAGAGAGAGAGAGAGAGAGAGAAATATAAAGGAAAGATAAATAAATCTCTTTTTCCTTATCATCAAATGAGATATAAATACTTGATGAAGAGGAGAGATAGCTCTTAATGATCACGCTAATGCATTTCTACGACGTCATGGAACTTTTCTACCGACGGAAAAGGGAAAAATTCGTTGGAAATATTTTCGTTAATTAAAGAGGTGTCTCGTGGCAAGGTAATGTTTGATAGGCGAGCCTGTTTAATAGAAATTACAAAAAAGAAAAACAAACTCCTTATAGTTACGTTTAATTACGAAAAAAAAAAAGAAAAAAAAACCAAGGAAAGTCGTTTGAGTTATTTCTATGACATCGCAGAAAACTTATTACGCGAAAAACGAACGAACGAACGAACGAAAGAAATTCATTCGAAAGAAAGTTTGAATAAATCAAAGATCGGTATAGCGGCAAGTAACTTTTTAATATAAAGAAGAAAAAAGAAAAAATAGATTTTATCGAGTTTCATGTAGGACAGTCAATCGGTACGGTTTTAAAATAATTTTTCTTTCGAGTACATTCACACGTGAAAATATTCCGGGAAGCAGTTTGAGCATTTTAACGGCTCGTTAACGATAACTCATGACTAGGACGATCGCTAATTATTCTCAGAGAGGAGGACCGTTGCAGTTCACTCACCGGTGTTCTGCACTGCGTTGCACTACCCTGCACCGCACTGCACTGCCATAGAAACCGACAATAGCCAATTGTTTCGGCTCGTGTACGCACTCGTCGCTTCCGCTCGATTCTTGGCCCCGTTTAAATGTTAACAGTGTTAACACATACTCGGCTTATCGTAATCGTATCGGCTTCCTCGAATCGAGACCTCTTACTATACCTATCGATCTTATTTACTCTCCCTTTATCCCTTTGTAATCGCTCTTGATTAAACATTGTATCTTTCCGTCTTTTTTCCAATCTGCTTGAAATCGAAAAGTGAATTTAGATAATTTCTCTTTACAATTCTTATCACCTTACGAACGTGAATCTATTTAAATAGAAAAAAAAAGAGGGGGAAAAGAAAGAAAAATAACGCGTCGACGATGAACTCGGTTCTTTAGAGAAAAAAGAACATGTATGTATGTACGTATATGCAATTAAATTGTAATGCGAATAAAAAAGAAAGAAATAGTATAATCGTTAGACGATTATTGATAAAAAATTGTCGATAAAAATTTATCGTAATTATATATATATATATATATATATATATATATATATATATATCTGACAATTCAATCTTCCAAGACTTCGAATACTCGTAGAAATTATTCTTGAAAGAAAAAAAAAGAAGAGAAAGAAAATGCGTATTGATTGAATATTAGAAATGTACAGTAGATTGTTGAAGAATCCAAGTTTTCATTTTTCCTCTCGGGAATCGACGTTTATCGTTGAGAGAGGAAAAGAAAGAGAGACAAGAAGAAGAACGTTCTTTATTAACGATTGGTCAAACGTTATTTTCCTCTTCTTTTTCGAAGCTACGAGTACCGATTTATACAAACGTATTATCGTAATGGCACACATAATTCACAGTTATCTTGTTTAAGCTTCCAAAGCTGTTGTTGTTCGGTCGTAGTCGTCTTTTCTCGGATAAATAAAATGGAGACACGAGCTCGTTTCGTGAATTCTCCCTCGTTCTATAAATATCGTATAATGTATCATAAAAAAAGTTGTATTATTTCATTTTAAATCAAGTTTACAAATTATATAGATATTATAAATAATAACGATGATGATAATAATAATAATAATAATAACAACAACAACAACAACAAGAACAACAAATGATACTAACAACAACAAAAAGTTTTATCATTCGCTAAAATTTTCCATCATTTCTGAATGTTTACGTCACGCTAGCGGTAATAGTGGATAGTAGAAATAGTGGTAAGTACGACGACGAACATAAATGAAATAATAAATCGCTAACGATAAACTTCATAGGGAGAAATTCGTAGAGAGAAGCGGAAGAGTCGTTGAGAAACTCATTAACGCGAAACTAGTCTCTCGGTGGTTGGAACTTTGACGAGTATTGCTAGCCCGTCACTGCGAGATATACGTTCCAAAATTTGCGACTGGGATTGTTTTAGAAATTTGTTTAAAATGTACTATAATGGGACTCTGTGTTACTTGACTTAAAATTTTTATTATTATTATTATTATCATTAACATTCTTATTATTACTATTGTTTTTATTATTGTTATTGTTACTTCTATTGTTACTGTTATCATCATTATCATATCGTTAAATTTATTCTTTTCATCTCGCTGCTCTTGATTAATACATTATTAATCGGTCACGAGAGTATACCCGTGTGTTTGTATTTATGCATGCAACTTATGTAACTATTACGGTATATAATTTTTTCTAACTCTTTATTATAGGATTGTTTATTACGTTGCGGGTAGTGTTTGCTTTGGTTTAGATATATTATCAATGTTTATAATAGGCTTGATTTTTCTTTCTTTTTTTAAATTAATTCTATACTGCATGAATTTTTATTTTTTTATCTAAAAAAAAAAAAAAAAAAGAAATGTTTTCCGGCGAGAAATTATTTTAGGGAAAAAGAAGAGAAGAAATAAATCAGGAAAAAGAAATTATGAAAAAATTATATATATATATCATAAAATTACTTTACAAAAAATAAAAATGTAAGTAAACGAACATCGATTCTGAGATTAAATTATGATTAAAAATTACAGTTGAAAAATATTTAATTTTGTTAATTGGAATTGACGGTTAAATTCTTATTAATTACAATAATGTTAATCATGCGATACGAGATAATGGTAATTACACATTTAAATGATTATCATTCGAATGAATCTAACTCGAAAGGAATTGAATCATCTAGACAAATGTCTCTTCTATTCTTAACCCGGATCTCTCTTTCTCTCTCTTTCTCACTCTACGAGTCGAACGAATCCATATTTTATTGCAGACGTCGTAGTAACAAATTGAAAGAGATATATCTACGATCGATCGTAGAGTCCCGCCGGCGGCATTTTAATTCGTCTCTGGTAAAGAGTATCGATCTATCTATAACGGTGTTTCTCCTCTACTATTGTGCTTGTGTATATGTATTATCGTGATAAGGAAAAGAAAAGAAAAAAGAGAGAGAGAGAAAAAAGTAAAAAAAAAAAGAGAGAGAGAAAACAAGATAAAAAGAAGCGACTCGTGAAAACCTGAAGAGTTTCTCGTCGTTAATAAAGTTTCCAATATAATTATTGCGCGAGAGCTCGAAAATTTTCTCGTCCTACGCTTTTCTCTCTCTCTCTCTCTCTCTCTCTCTCTCTCTCTCTCTCTCTCTCTCTCTCTCTCTCTCTCTCTCTCTCTCTCTCTCTCTTTCTCTTTCTATCTCGAGTACAGAGAAAACGGTAGAGACTTCATATTTGTGCGATCTGCTTCCGAATGAGTGCTAAACATTCTTGAATAAAAAAAAAGGAAAGAAAAAAAAAGAAAAGAAAAAAGGAGAGCAGAAAAAGGGAAAAAAGGAAAAGAAAAACAAAAAGAAAAACAAAAAGAAACACAAAAATATAAATGAGAGAGAAAGAAGAGGAGAGAAAAGGAGAAGAGAAGAGAAGAGAAGAGAAACGAAAAAGGAAAGAAAAGCAGTGCTTTTCGTGGCGCGACTTGTATGAGCACAATGCACTTTACTTTCTGTGTCTCTTTATTACTACTACTACTTCTACTTCTACTTTTACTATTACTACTACTATTATTAGTAATACTACTACTACTACTACTACTACACTACTACTACTACTACTACTACTACTACTACTACTACTACTACTACTATTACTATTACTACTTCTACTACTTCTACTAACTATGTTTCAACAGGGGTAGTCGTCTTTCTGTTTTTTTCCAGCTCTCTACGGATACTTCGAATTCACTTTTCTTTTTCTTTTTTTCCTCTCTTTCTCTCTCTTTTTTCTTTCTTTTTTTTTTACAATTCATCTCTTCGTTACAGTATATACATTTTCTTTCATTCACATTACTTCACGAAACGAAAAACGATTTTATTCGCGCAAGTCTATCCACCACCACCGTCGTTGTCTCGTCGTTGTTGTCGTCTTCCTCATCGTCGTCGTCATCGTCGTAGTCGTCGTCGTCGTCGTCGTCGTCCCCTTTAGCCTCTCGACGATATTTTATTTTTCCAAGCTGAAAGCCTCGCTCGATAATCCCTCTCACGCATCTACAAAGCACCCTCTTTTCTCGGCAGGAAACTTCGAATCACCGCGTCGACGCGTTTACCGACTTTCTTTTCTTCTTCTTCTTCTTCCTCTTTTTCTTCTTCTTCATCTTCATCTTCATCCTCATACTCATCTACTTTTTCCTTCCACTTCTTTCATTTCTTTTTATCGCTAAAGTTTTTTTTTTTTTTCTAAGGATGTTAACTCGTTCAGATAAAAAAAAATATATATATATATAGAAAAAGAAAATGAAGAAAGAATGAAGTACGAGTCGCGTGTAAAAAGTTGTAAACGACACGTCGTATTATGTCTATACTGAGGGTAAATCGAAAATATTAATCGTGCTATAATCGATCGAAACTGTTATTTATTTATTTATTTATTTATTTATTTTTCGAGAGGGGAGGGGCGGTAAGTAAAAATGAAATTTTTTAAGAACATTTTTTTTTTTCGAGTTCTTGTTTTAAGAGAATATTTTTTGTCAGCCATTCATCCCGACTCATCCTTGACTATCTCGTAGAACATTGTATCTTTCTATGACCAAGATATCGTATTCCATTTGACTCATATTTTATCTTGAAACGATAAGGTTAATTCTATTTTCATGTATATTTTGACCCGGGCTAAGAATAATTTTTCAACTAAACGACTTTTGATATTCATTCATAACGTTAACGTTATACAGAAACTATCGATTGTTTTTTTAATTATGCATCGATCTAATATAATATTGAAGAGTCTACATTTTTTTTTTAATGATGAATAAAAAGCATCCTATATAAAAATATTTTATTTCTTGTGATTTCAATGTGATCTTTTATTTTCTGTTCTTTATTTATTTCTTTCTTTTTTGTTTTCTATTTTTACCGATGGTTCGTACGTACGTATGTACGTTCATTCGAGCATTGAGTTCTTCTCTCGTAGAAATGACTACTACGTGCTAAGAGAGCTATGGTTCGTCTACGTGCATCGTCTAGCAAATAACACAGCCTTGGGCATGTGCTTCCGTTTACGAGTAGTATTTGCTCGAGCTCGCTCGAACTACTAGCTACCTAGCTACCTAGCTAGCTAGCTAGCTAGGTAGAGAGAGATTCGTCCTGCTCTTTCTTTTTCTCTCGTTCTTATCGAGAAAAAGAAAAGAAGAGAAAGTATGAATAGTAATATGATTTTTCCTGTGAATTCATCGTTCGTTGAAGCATAATCAAAACATTGAAATTGTCGAATAAATTAATCAAATTAACGAGACGATTGAAAGTGCGTAATTATCTCTACGTTATCATCATCATCATCATCATCATCATCATCATCATCATCATCATCATCATCATCATCATCATCATCATCATCATCATCATCATCATCATCATCATCATCATCATCGTTGTCGTCGTCATCGTCGTTGTCGTCATCATTATCATTATCATTATTATTGTTGTTACGATTAACAATTGTGTGTACATTATTGAATATCGTTCATCATTGTTATATGATTCCCGAGGTGAGAATAACAACAATGACAGGTCGCGGAAATAATTATCAAGAAACACTTCGTCTTAATTAACGAGCTTGATACATATATTAGAGTAATCGGCTATTGATTAAATAGCCGAGACTTTAAACGGCTGCGCTTGTTAAACGATAGTTCTGGTCTGCGATAACCTTCGGACCGAGAAGATAGAGAGAGAGAGATAAACAGAGATAGAGGTAGAGAGAGAGAGAGAGAGAATGAGAGAGAGAGAGAGAGAGAATGAGAATCTCTACTTTGGCCGACAATGAATTATTGTCGCAATTTCCATTGGAATTGTCACTACGAGTCTACGATATTATAACTAGCATTGCGAATTAACTTAACTCGTCTTAATGATTCGAAAGAAATTATTTCGAATTCAATCCGGTGCTTTTCTTGTTTTCTTTTTTTTTCCATTTTTTTTCTCTTTTTTTCTTTTTTTCTCTCTCATCTATTTTTCAACTTTGGATTTGATCGATGGTTGAAATGGAAACGTTTTTACCCTCATACGTTTCTTTTTCTTTTCTGTTTTTTTTTTTTCCTTTTTTTTCTGTTTCTTTTTCTTTTCCTCTTTTTATCGTCGTCGATAAAATCACGAATGTGGCCGTAACTCCGACACGTTATTCTAATTTCATGGAAATAGGAAAGCCATCTGATTTTATTAAGACGGTATACTCGGCTAATAAATTAGACTTTAAACAAGTTTTCATTCATCCTTTTTTATTCTTTTTAAAACTCTCTCTCTCTCTTTCACTCTCTCTCTCTCTCTCTCTCTCTCTCTCTCTCTCTCACTCTCTCTCTCACTCTCTCTCTCGTTCCTTTTTTTTTTCTTTCTGTCGTTGAAAGATAATCAAGAAAAATACAACGAACGGCTATCGAGCCGTCTGTTTCTTATCCGGCACACGCAAGGCAAATATGCTTATGCTTATCCACCTTCGATATAATAATCGTGCTTTCTTGCGGATAAAAGTGTCGTATAAAGTTTTCGTTTTGAATCGAAAGGGTGAGACGTTTTTCACGCGAACGTGAAGAAAAGAGATGAACGAAAAAAATAAATAAATGAAGGAGGATATTATGGACTATGTCATGCTGATTCCCATTCTTATTTACGGTTACCGTTAAATGGAACTTTAAGAACTCGTTGAAAGGTATTGGACTGGTACGAGAGAAAGAGAAAGAGAGAGAGAGAGAGAGAGAGAGAGAAAGAAAAAGAAATAAATAAAAGTAAAGATAAAGATAAAATGAAAGAAAGAAAGAAACAAACAAACAAAGAAAAGAGATAGAAGAGGCGCCTGCAACCTTATTTTTCATATTTCACAATGTCTCTTCGTGAAATCTCTCTTTCTCTCCTCTTAATCTCTATCTGTCTAGCTTTCTTTCTCTTTCGACGGTCCATCGTGTCCCGTCGACACCCCCGCCAGCACCTTTCAACCCCTCTCAAAGCTTGGGCCAAGGCTCGAGCCGGTGACCGCGGCTTCTCGAGCTTGAAGCATCGAGAGGAGCATAGAAGCAGCAGCGAACGTTTTCTCCTAATTCAATTTGAAAAGCTTTCTGGAGCGCGTCCAAAAGACATCCCGTATTCATGCCGGTGGAATGGCACTCGTAACTCATAGCGGTACAGTCACGATTCCCCAACAGAGTTGAACAAGAGAGAAAGAGAGAGAAAAAGAGAGATATCTTTGGACCCTTAGCTCGCACAATCACTGTCATCCTTTTCGAGGATATCATCTCAAAAACGATTAAAGTGACTCTTTTCTCCGTCGAACTTTTCATCGATTTATTTCTTCAATCTTTTTTTATCTTTTTCTAAAAGAATATTAAGAAAAAGAAAGAAGGGTAAGAAATCTTTAGAAGAGCAATATACACTTTATTTGTCATATATATATATATATATATATTCATACATTATTTCGTATTATATATGCAAACTATAAAAAAATATATACGTACATACATACATACGTACAGTATAGTATAGTGTAATATACAATATATCCGACTTTTATATGTATACGTTGTTATTTTTTATACTTATACGAGTATGAAATATGCAAAAAATTTTTTTAGACGAATATCGTAGGATGATGTTATGAGGGTGGAGGAGGACACGTCGTAGCGATGATTATATCGACTTTATGGTGATCCTTGGTGGAGAATTCTACGAAGGTCACCTTTATGTTTTTTAAGTGGAATCCTATATTCTTTATTATATATTCATATAG
Source organism: Vespula vulgaris (assembly GCF_905475345.1). Classification (NCBI taxonomy): domain Eukaryota; kingdom Metazoa; phylum Arthropoda; class Insecta; order Hymenoptera; family Vespidae; genus Vespula; species Vespula vulgaris. Next base: position 5,291,876 of record NC_066592.1, read on the forward strand.
CTGACATCCAAATGTTTTCAATGTATTACCTATACGTTTGTTTTACAATAGAACATTTTTGACTTATTAAACTTCAAATTTGATTTGTCATCGGGATTAGCTTTATCCGATGTATCCCACTGGTACGTTTCCAGTGGATGTTGTATTCTAGACGAAAAACAATTGTATCGAGCGACACAGATGGAAAATGTATAAATGTATTTCGAATAACGGAGAACATGTAGAAGTAGGGAGTTGACAGTGGCAAGCCAATTTCAAAGGCAGGACAGGTGAGGACAAGAGAGAGAACGGGACAAAACAGAAAAGGGTCGGTGGTTCGGCTCTGGGTTATGTCTGGGGTTTTGTCCGGAGTTTTGTTTGGGGTTCAGTCTGGTATCTTCGGCTATCATTGACAATCCTCGGGTATATATGGAAAAAAAACCTGGTCGAAGTAGACCGGGCCAAATTTAGCCGACTCGATCCGATCCTTCTTTCCTGTTTTATTCAATCTTGTCCTGTCCTCTCTCGTCTCCCTTCTGTCTTGTCCTGTCGTTTGTTATTTTTGAAATTGTCTTGTCACAGACATTAGTGCGTTTATACATATCCCCGCCATTATTAACGAATACATTTTTACATTTTGTATGTA